>NC_059438.1:19275216-19290216 GCF_021028975.2 Sphaerodactylus townsendi
TGTGACCTGTACAGATCTGCTAGTCTAAATGCCCCCAGTTATTTCCATCTGTTTTTATTTTCCCTTTCATTCTCCCGTTTCCTGACTTCACCCCTTCCGACAAAAAAATAGCAACAAGGGGAACCAGGGGGATTTGCAGTGAGGAATCTCCCTCTCTCTCCCTCTCGTTTTACCTCTCACATGTTCTCTTTCTGCCCTGGCAAGCTCTGTTCCCACTTATTCGTTCCCTTTTTCTATTCCTTTCCCCCCACTTTCAGTTTCTGCTTTTTATCTTTTCTGTTCCCTCTTCTCCTTTTACTTTATTTAGTCTGTTGATCACCACCCTCCCTCATGTTGACACTAACTGAGGCTTGGAATCCTCAGCAATGTTGGCTGCAGGTGGCTCAGCGACCTCCAAAATTACCGCCAAGATCTCGCAACACATTTTTGATAAGGCATGTTGTTCTTAAAGATGTAGACACAGTTTCTATGGCTATCAGATTTTCCTAGCCTCCAGAGTATTTTTTTAAACATTTCACATCCTTCTGCAAATCTGGGTCTTTGCCCAGGCTTGTAGAATACTGTCTACCCCTAGCCCCACTGTGCAGATTTTCTGATGCACACTCTCTAACCTGGTTCAGAATTAGATAAAATGACAACCCATAGAAAATATGGTCTCCATTTTTTTTAAAGCCAGATTGCTCTCACTTATCTAACTTTATTTCATTCCGAGAGCTTTCTTTGGGTGTGGAATTCCAGAGCTTCTCAGCCTTGATTAATTAGATGAATCTTTGACATCAAATGAAAGTCATTATTAAAGCTGAAGTTCAGGAATTTTAATGAAATAGAACATCAATGGGACCTAGGATCTAGCTAGCAGAGACTCTGGGAAATCTGTAGCTGGATTTCCCCAGCTACAGAGATATAGTTGCTCCATGGTTTTGCCAGCCAATCCACACAACACCACACATTGTCTGTAGCCTTGGGAGGGAAATAATAGGAGCTATCCAAGGATAACAGGACAGGTATTGGGATGTTTCAATTGGATTGCAAGTATTAAACGTTCCCTCCTTCCTACAAGTCCTAACCCATGTTGCTGTGCAGCTGCTATTTCTATTTACAAAACATTGAGAATATCCAATCCAAAATCTCTCAGTCGCTTCTCTAGTCAGACCCAGAGAATTTTCGAACGATGCTTGGGTTATGCCCAAAGAAAATCAAAAAGAAATTTTAATAGTTAATTCTGGTACTGCTTCCCCTGCAATTATATATAGTTATGTTAGTTATGAACAATTCTAAAACTGAAATGAGGACCTGTACAATACACTACTGAGGGCACCTATAATAATAATAATAATAATAATAATAATAATAATAATAATAATAATAATAATAATAATAATAATAATAATAATAATAATAATAATAATAATAAAGCATAACAGTGCCCCAAAATGCTAAATTTTTCCCCTCCTAGACCATGGAGTTGGTCATACCACCCCAAGCAAAGATGCTCCTTGTCTTGAAAGAAAAGACAAGCTCGTTCCAAGATCGGAAATGAAGGGCTGTTTCTATTACCTGCAACAATTAAAACCTGGATAATGTACCTAAGATCTAAGGAAATCTGATCTTCTGAGAACTTAAAAGAACAGCAAGCTAAGGGGGGAACTTTGCTTCTGGCGATGGCTGGTCAGCCTCGACAAACAAAGCCTTAACAGAAATGTTACCGAGGAAATAATAGCCATTTCCAATGATAATACACAATTTTAGCACCTACGCTCGGCTGATTTAGGTGGTCGGCTAACATGTCAAACAGCCTGCCTTAGTTAGGTGAGCCTTTAATGGGTAACTGGCAGGCTGTGGCAGCCTTATTTCTGTTTTAGATTTGGTTTGTCATTGGATATCCATTACCTGCCATTCATCTTTGATCTCTTTGGACAGGCCTGATCAAAAGATGTCGTTTGACCTACTCCAGTTGGCAGAAACTTGTATGCCTCTCATAAAGGGGGCACCCTGGCTATAAATAAAATGACATTATTATTTTTCTGTCCTATCATGTAGAAGAGACAATTATGATAATACAGTGTCTGTCACTAGCTCCTTGGCAAATTGCTAGCTCTCACGCAACTGTTTAGCTTTCTTATTTGTTTTTTGTCGGTTTCCCTCCATTTCAAGTGGAAAATAAAGCAGAATTGAAATCGCTAATGCTTTCGCCTCACACTCTGACAGACTCGGGGGTTTCTTTTTATGGGCCTGACATGCAGATGTGACCATCAGATTATGTTTGTCAATGGTGGGCGGTGACTAAGCCCCGCATTCCCAGCGACACCGGGCAACAATGGAGATTGGTTGTTTTTTTTTAATAGTTCATTTAATGATCAGTTTACAGAAGCTGAGATTCAGTCTTGGAGTCGGTGAGAGAGTACTACAAAAGAGATAAAATCATGGGGAGATTTTATTGTCTCCTTAATAAAGTTACCATAGAGGAAATGTGCTCGCCCTTCTCCAACTGGCAGGGGGCTTAGGAGAGAAGGGTAACGGGGCTGGAAAAGATAAGTGTCAGGTTGACAATTTGGAGTGCGGAAGAGCAGTGCAAGCAAACCAATATCCCCAGTGGCATTTCTAGCTTCAAGCCCTTCAAGCCCTTGCCAGATGTTGCCAGTCCCAAGTCTTTGCCAGCAATCTTTTGGCCCATGCGCTTTTGTCATCGGTCACGTCAATACTTGTTGTACAAAAACAGCAAAATATCTAATAGCAATTCTGAAGTTCTCCAAGGTAAGAACTTGCGAGATGTTTTGCAATCTTCAAATGTAGCACAGTGAGGATGCATAAAAGCTTTTTCCAGACTTACAATTGTGCTTACCAGGAGCCTACTAGGTGTGCGTAATAGGAGTGTGTGTGACTTGTAATCCTTCCCATACATGCCGTCACCATAGTATAAACAGAGGGAACGTGTGTATTCAAGGTGCAAGTGCAGCCACAGTATGCATGAACATGAACTTTGAAAAATCTAGTGGTCAGTTTGTATTTTCCAGAGCTGTGTGCATCCCAGGATAGACCCAACATGGTCACTATGTGTATTGAGAGGATTTACGGATAATTAGCAGGCTCTTGATGCAGACAACTGTGACATCTGAAGAGGACTCTATTATTAATTGAAATGCATTTTTAACCTCACCCTTCCTTCAAGCTCAGAGTGGCACCCTTAGGCCTCCACTGATCCTTACCACAACTCTGTGGAATGTTATAGACTAATCCATTGTTATAGACTGTTATAGAATGTTATAGCCTGGTTAAGGTTACCCAGTGGAGATTAGGACACAGGTTTCATTAGTCTGAGCAAGTCCAATCTGCCATTCTTTAATAACATGTCCCTTTTCAGAATGTGCAAATGGGAGCCATCTACCAGTTGGGGAAATCCTCCAAGCAGGCAAGAAGGTATCACTGAGTCCTGTACTTCTTCTTTTTACCAGTATAGCAGCCTGGGCATCCCAGGATAGAATATGCGGTCCTTCCCGTTTCCTTTGTGAAAATTCCCAATACTTCCATACCATTCCTTCCTCTGACTGCTAAATCCTTCATCCCCTTGGCCACCAGCGTCTTGGCAAGGATATTCTATTTAGGGATGAGCAAACATGTCGAATATTATATTTTTGTCAATGATGTCAGCCTACCACTTGATGCTGTGGCTGTAGATTAATTTGTACTGTGTACCCCTTAAGTCATAGGTGTCAAACTCGCGGCCCTCCAGATGTTATGGAGTACAGTTCCCATCATCCCCTGTCAGCTTCATGCTGGCAGGGGGTGATAAACAGAATCGAAAGAACATGATTCCCTATGCTAAGTGTCTACTCATACATATTACAGGATGGATTTCATGACTCTCTCTGTCTTGCTCTCCGGCCAATGGTGGTGCCTTTCTCTATGAGGCAATTTCTCAACACGACTAAGGTTTTTCTATTTCTTGCATTATGGGATAGTACCTTTACAGGACAGTTCCATGGGATCTGACGCAATGAATTACATTTATACATGCAATATTCATATAATGCAGAAAGCCAATTTATTGGCACACAAATAAGGATGAAAAATGCATATATTTTATGGCAAGGAGAGAACAGGTAGGAGGAAACAGAAGATGATGCAAAGAATATGTGGAATTATAAGTTTAGGTATCCTGGAGGAAAATCAGAAAAGAAATGTAGGGATTATAGCAGGTGGGACAGGACATTTAAAGTCCTCTAGTTCTACATAATATAAAAGAGAATGCTACATTTCAGAATGCTGAGCTGCTATTGTACAGGTGTCTATGAAGCTGGGTCTGCCAAGAATTGTGAAAATCAGATTATTGAGAAGAAGGGGGGAAAGGAAAATGGTCTCTGTCAGAGGAAGCATCTTTGCTAATACCTGGAAAGATGTTCGGGGGGTTCTGATTTCTTGGCAAATTGACAAGAAGGGTGTGAGCTCCCGTGGAGGCAATCAACTGAAGAGCATGTTTCAAAAATAAATTCAAGCTACATTTACACATTATAGAATACCATCATGACAGGTTTAAAGAAAAATTTGGACCCTTTTCCATTCAAAGTTGAGATTAATTTTAAAATGCTAAACCCATTTGGTTGTTTCTCTGTTCTTCATTCTGCAAGATTGTTTCTGCTGGGAGTGTTCTATAATGTTTAGGGTGCGGGAAGTAGGATTGGGTACAACCCCCCAACTCAGTTATTGAAGCATGCTAGGCAGTCTTTAGCCAATCACTGTCTCTCAAGTCTAACCTACCTCATAGGAATGTTGTGATGATAAAACGGGAGAATATATGCTGTCATGAACTTCACGAAGGAAAGGTGAGATTTTTTTTTTATTCTGCTAGATACAAATAATGTGGAAAATTTGTTTTGCACTTAAGGAAAGACATAAAAATGTATGCAAACACTTAAAGGAGTATACTTCAATCCTTCTAAACATCATTCCACCATTAACTTTATGGAGTCTAGAAAGATGTGATAGTCACCGCTGATTTTACATGAAAATGTCATGAGAGCTCAGAAATTTTATCCTCGCTAATCTCTCCCATGCAGAGAAAGTTTCCCAAACTGAATCTGGCTTGACTTTGGTTTTTGTTGGGAGGGGAGATTTAGTTTTGTTCCTTTCCCCCATTTGGTCTGCTGAAGACGGCCTACTCTGCTTGCCCCCTGCCAGGCATCCCGTTCTTATACATTTTGGGAGGGGAAGGGTGCACAGAATCTCTGCTTTGATCCCTCCACTCTGTAGGTGCCTGCCTTCCAGTATGAATAAGCAACATTCTTTGTTCTCCCTACAGGTATGTTGCCTGTGAGGAAGGGAGAAATGCAACTTGACTAGATTCTGTCTTCATTCCTTCCTTTCAGCTCTTGACTTCAGAACTTGCCATACAAAACTTTTATTCCTGGGCAAGTACAACCTGTGAGCAGAGAATGGAATAGTAAGCAAATAAAATTCCAATGCTCATATAAACAAAAACAATGAACAGCCCCCCACCCTTTTCTACGTTGGTTGCAGAATGTGAAAAAAACCAGTCCATAGAAATATCTCTAGGAATGATCTGCTTGTGTGGGAATATCTGCTTGTGCTTCTGGTTGGAAGGTGTTCTTGTCAGTTAGATTGTGCCAAGTGATTGACTATTAGTCCCTGAAACTTCCTCACCTCACTTCATGCAACTATGAAAAGCAGATGAAGCACTAGAATAACAATCACTCCCAAAGCATTTCCAAGATTATCAAATATTACATTTTAAAACTTAGATTAAGTATAATAAATGGACTGGACTAATCATGGACTAATCATGTTTTTTGCATTTTCAGAAGCCAATTTTAATAGTAAATGTCATTGGTATATTAGAGGAGTCACTTTCAGTGGCAATGTGGTGATTCACCTGCCACGCTTTCACAACCCAAAGCTTTTGGATTCCAAGGCCTCTAAAAGATATCAGCCACCACTATCCCCACCCCCGCAAGCATTACTGTTATCCAAGAGGCAGAATGCATAGATACAGAACTCCCAAGACCCAATAGCAATTTTGGAGAAATTGAGCGGGGGGACGGGACGGGGGGGGACACCACTGGATTTCTGCATGGACAGCAATAGAACAGCTAGAAGACAAATGAGGGGTTCAATGAGGCAGAAGTCTCTGAGTGGTTTTGGATGTCACAACAGAGTTAACCAGGGAATGTTCTGATGCCCGTCTACTTTAGGAAGGGGCTGTGGTTTGGTAGTAGATCATCTGCTTGGCATGCAGAAGGTCTCAAGTTCAGTCACTTCTGTCACCAGCTAAAAGGATTAGGTAGTAGGTGATGTCATTGTAGGTGATGTCAGGTGACCTCCATGTGAGAACCTGGAGAGATGCTGATGGTCCACATAGACAATGGTGGCCTTGATGGGCCTATGGACTGATTTAGTGGAAGGCAACTTCATGTGTTCAGGAGTATATTCAATCCTGGATCTCAACCAGAACTGATTCATACTGAGAGAGAACAGATCTTCCCCACAATGCCCATATGTATCTCAGTGTTTTGGATAACCTCTGGAACAGTGTTTAGTCTAGCATGGAGTCATACAGATTTTGCACAGGAGTATATATTGTGAATAAGATTTCTGTGACTTAGCCTTAGATGTGTATCTCGGAAGCTACACTGTTTCTTTAAAAGAAATAAATGAGAGGGTAAAAGCAGGCGGACAATGAATACCATCCGGTCCTTCGCTGCCCTTTCCACTCTCTCCCATTCTTATGTATTGAGAAAAAAATTGTTCCTGCCTGCCTATTAGCAAATATATATCCCACTATTCTGTCTAAAGGATACTCTGTGGCTAGCAAAATGACGATCCTATGAAGAAAGACTTAACTCTTCCTTCGTACCCCCCTGCCTTTTACTGTTCTCTGTCATTTCCCCTTCCTTTCCTTCTTTTAGAGAAAAGTTTTGATTTGTCTGGGACCAGAGGACACAGTGCCAGGCTGGAAAGTTAGGCTCATTCCGCACATGCAGAATAATGCACTTTCAAACTGCTTTCAGTGCTCTTTGAAGCTGTGCGGAACGGCAAAATCCACTTGCAAACAGTTGTGAAAGTGGTTTGGCACTTATTATTTTGTGTGATAGCGGAAGATAACAGTAGTTACAATGTGGGACTAAGATTGTATTTTAATTAATTAGCAATTGCAATATGTTTATTATGCTTTATTTTGTGTCACCATGGGTGACACCCCTGGAGAGGTGATATACAATTCTTCCAAATAAAGAAATAGAGAAAAAATGATGGCAGGTGTCGGAAATGGCACATCCACATGGTCAACCTCTAGCCAATAAGATTCTGAACAGACACAATACCACACCATCCTCCTGCGTCCACCAAACCCTTTGGCCTCACAAAGTTAAGATGGCTTTCCCTGAGAAGCAGAGCTGGAAATCTTTCAGCTTGTGGACATCCAATCTCCTTCCATCCACAATTCTAGCAGGCCACTTTTCACAGCATTTCTCTCCAAGCATATAATTTTGCTACAGGAATAGATTTGTGCACCTTTGTTCAAAAGTCAGACAACATTGAGTGATGCAACCTCTCAGAGAGCCGCCAAAAAAAAATCCATCAGGAAACTTGGCTGGGTCGAGAATTCTTTAATTTACCTGAGCTCATTTCTTTCTGCTTCAAACTTAATAGAGGTACATAATCACATGTGAAGTAATGAAAAATAAAGGTTCACAACAGGTAATTTGGATCAAAGGCAGATTAGCCTGAACTTGGTTGTTATTCGCGCTGAAACAAATAGAGATGCTTAGCTTCGCAAATCTAATCTGAAAGTGTGTTTTGTTCACTGCGACTTCTACTACTTAACCATTATTTAGTGGCAACAATGAGCCAGGTGCTGCACGGAGCACAGATGTGATGCCCAGAGGGCATAAAATCTACATTAGGTAAACAAGACAGGGATGAGGAAGAGGTGGGGATTTACAGAGTGAGTGGAGTGGGGGGGGGGGGGGGAAGAGTCAGGCACAGGTCAAGTGCAAGCAAGGAAAGCAGCTAAGGAAAGGTTTTGCTGAGGAAAAGGTAGGCTTTGATTAAGATTATTATGTTGGCTGTGAGCCACCATAGCCTGGCTAGTCCCCATGCCCTGGAATAACATGATGAGCCCAAGGACCTGTGAAGGAGCCTGTGTTGAGACAGGTGATACTATCCTGGCGAGAAGCCATAGTGTGGACTCCTTCCACAAGGTCCTCTCAAGACATCCTGAGGCACAAGAAGAAACCATACTATTGTCGAAGGCTTTCACGGCCGGAATCACTGGGGTGCTGTGTGGTTTCCGGGCTGTATGGCCGTGTTCTTAGAATTCTCTCCTGGCGTTTTAGCCTGCATCTGTGGTAGAGCATCTTCAGGATCTCAGATCCACAGCCACAGATGCAGGCGAAGCGTCCAGGAGAATGCTGCTAGAACACCCCGACCGCTGCTTGACTCCAAAACTCCCATACATGCTACCAGCTCACTAGGAGAGCCGAAGCAGGAGGACTTGTGGGAGAATGGTGGTCCAATGCTGAGTGTTGGGCTAGGACTGAGAAGATC
The DNA here is from genome assembly GCF_021028975.2 of Sphaerodactylus townsendi. Classification (NCBI taxonomy): domain Eukaryota; kingdom Metazoa; phylum Chordata; class Lepidosauria; order Squamata; family Sphaerodactylidae; genus Sphaerodactylus; species Sphaerodactylus townsendi. The sequence continues at coordinate 19,283,776 of NC_059438.1, forward strand.
AGGGTTCAGTTCCCGACTCCACCGTGATCTTCACTGAATGACCTCAGAAGCATTATCGCCTCATCCTAACATGCCTCACGGAGTTGTTTGCAAGGATTAAATGATGGAAAGAAAAAAACCCCAATATATGTTGTCCTGTAGGCTTTTGAAAAGAAAGGCAGGATAAGAAGAAAAAAATTGAGGGAGCAGGAGAGACAGCTGAAGACTACGGAATGTCAGGAGTATGGAAATTGCGGGGGGGAAGGAAATAACACAAAATGATGCTAGCAAAGTTTGTGAGGAAGAGCAAGAAAATGCCAGGGAGGATGCAGGTTAATTTCATGGTAACTCGCTATGGCATAGAGCAGTGGTGGCGAACCTTTGGCACTCCAAATGTTATGGACGACAATTCCCATCAGCCCCGGCCAGCATGGCCAACTGGCCATTGGCCATGCTGGTTGTTATTCCAGCTGCATGCTGGCAGGGGCTGATGGGAATTAATAATCACAGCATCTTTATCTGGAAGTGCCAAAGGGATGGCTTTCCCTGCAGGCCTCCAGAGATTAAAGACTTGATGAAAGCGAGGCACTACTATTCCCTGGGATGGGGAGAATCTGATCACCCCCTTCTAAGAAATGGTGGAGCTCACAGTCAGAAAATAGTTCCCTCACTATGTGGCAGCATGCACCCCAACTAACCTGCCTACCAGAATGCGTTCTGAGGCATATTACAGTTTCTGATATTTATTTGGACATTGTGAAATTTTACAGAAACTCGAGTGGCATGGTTTTATTTCAGCTTCCCCTTCCCTCGTTTTTATCTTCATGGTAACATACCTATGAAGACTAGGACAGAACTGAGGGCACTGAGAGATAAATCTTTGAAGCTTAGATTCTGGTGTGCCATGGCCTCTGAGATGCATCTCATTTTAACAATGCAGCCGATCAGATCTGCCCATGGCTTTGCCTTCCCTTCATGGGAGACTTCTCTGTACCCAACTCCATTACATTCTGGATCCTGGAGTCCCTAAAACAGATCAATTTATCTAGTCTGCTAACACTTAAGATTTATTTGGGAATATATGTCTGCCATTTGGGGTTAATTTTCCCCTTCTACTAGCATCTATTGGAAAAGCACAATTCCATTGTTGTACCATAAGTAAGCATGCCAAACTTTTTTGTTAAAAGGGATGAGGAATCCAGAGTTAATCCTCTCCAAGATTAAGCTCCTTTCTGTATGGGAAAAGAACAAAAGTATGAAAATCAGGCAAGTTTCAAGCTAGCTGAAGTAGCTGCCTCTCTTCATGTTGTCGAACTATTGTGCAGATGAAGATTTAAGAATAATTTGAGAATAAAAAGGAATCTACGCGGAAGCATATGAGATTGCTCGTCAATTTTTAACTTCCTTAGATGAATTACAGAGTTAAATACCTAGCACAGACGCATCCCAAGACAACATCTGCAAGAACACACACACAAAATGGGGCAGATAATTTCTAATGATAATTTGACGTCTGTAAACATGAAGTGGGGCTACACTTTCTTAATTCTTTCTTACAAAGATTGGGCAAAGGATTTACTGAACACCATATCACTAGCCATTTCAGTCACTTCAAGAGGAAAATGGAGCTGAGGAAATCATCTGCAATAGTATTTTTTAAATGTTTGGTCTCTTCTTGGCCATGGAGACAGATCCTAGAAGAAGAAGAAGAGTTTTGGATTTATATCCCCCCTTTCTCTCCTGCAGGAGACTCAAAGGGGCTTACAATCTCCTTGCCCTTCTCCCCTCACAACAAACACCTGGCTGTAGGGCGTGGGTGGAGACTGAGGAGAAATCAGAAAGAGCCAGTGACCCCAGCCATTTAGAAGGTCACCCAGCTGAAGCGTGTAGTGGGAGTGTACACAGGCTAATCCTGAATTCCCCAGACAAGCCTCACTTAAGCTCAGGCCCGGCAGAGCTGGGAATCCAAGCCACCTGGTTTCCTCCAGATTAGATACATGAGCTCTTAACCTCCCTCACGCCACTGCTGCTCCTAGTGAAAATCCTCCCTCTGGTACATACACACACAAATACAAACAGACACACACACGCTACCTGTAGAGACATTTGGTTTACATGCATGTGACATCAGTCATTATTCTAATATCACGTCCACAGAGAATCCTGCAAGTTGTTATGTCAGGATCAAGCTACACGTGCTGCAGGCATTCCATTACAACCACCTCCCCCACCCCAATCTGTGATGGGCCACCACAACAAAGGGGAAAGTCCCTGAAGCCAACTTCCCCCAAGCTGCATGCCTTTGGTCAGAAATTGGATAAGCCAGCCAGGCTACTCAAGAACCATACCATGTTCTCCATTCCAATACCTACCCCATACTACTTTAGAAGAAGAAGCTTTTCTCTACCGTAAAGAGTCTCCTCCCCCCAGCCAACCACAGGCACCTTATAAGGTAGGTGGGGCAGAGAGAGTTCTGAGGAAGGCAATGGCAAACCACCCCATAACACACAGTCTGCCTAGTAAATTGCATGATGTGAGGTGTCCATCCCTGGGCAATGCAGGCTAATGACCTTGCACAGAGGACTGATTAAAATTCGTTCTACCACCACTTTAAGGAGGGCGCTTCCCCGTTACTGCCTTTTAAGGGCGTTGTACCCTTTTAGGGCGCTGCATATCGCTGTAGCTTATATATGAGGTCATTTTGGCTTGGGAGGGCCAATACAAAGAAGAGGAGGGAGGAGGAGGGAGGAGGTTTGGATTACATACCCTGCAGCTTTCTCTCGGTAAAAGTCTCCAAAGTGAAAACTACACAAACTCATTTCCCCTCCTCTTCCCACAACAGGCACCTTATGAGGTAGTAGAGAGAGTTCAGACAGATCTCTGACTAGCCCGAGGCCACCTGGTAGGCTTCATGCGGAGGAGCGGGGAATCAAATCCAGTTCACCAGATTAGAGTTTGTGCTTATGCAGAGGAGTGGGGAATCACTACCCATTTTTTTAAAAAAATTATGACCTTTATTAAGAAAAACATATAGAGGGGAGCCTATTTTAAATAGTCATTCTGTTTACTCGCATTAAAATCTGGAGAACTTTAGGTGAACAAACAATCCAACAACATTGACAATTATGATGCATTGATATTCCAATGAAAGCAAAACAAAACAAAACAAAAAAACCCTTTCCCCAACCAGCAGAGTTTCAGTTTTGCTGCCACTTGCTCACACAGACACGTGCACATCTTTGCATCCAGATCTGCCCTAAAAAGCTTACAAGGCGCTCAGCCTGGCCATGCCCCGTGCTTTCCACCGTGGAAGCCGTTCTGTCTTCTCTCTACCTCTCATTATCTGCTGGTGCCTTTGCTGGATTCCTGAATGCAGTCAATCATTCTCAACACACTCCAGAAACTACCAATGACACATAAACCTTCATTGACTTTCTGTTGCTGTGGTGGAGCGTTTGTGAACTTGATGAATGTTGGGACGCGTTGCCGCCTGGCATCTCGGAAATGAGGAAGGTACTTGGACACAGGAGGTTGATTCATCTCCTACCCCTCTCAAAAAAAAAAGAGGGTGGCTTCTACCTGGCACAGAGAGAAAAAGGCACAGAGGCAACTGTGTTTTTCTTTGGGGATGGGAACAAACTGCTGTCACTTATTTCCATGGCCTCCATGCATTCCCGCTGTGTTCAGAATCCCGGTGGTGGCAAAGGGCATGCAGCGCTCCCACTCGAGCCTCTGATCTGCGGACTCTTCTCGCGCTCTGTAGGCTTTGCTGTCTCGTTTACAGCTTTTGCGGAGGAGGCTGAGGCACATGACAGGAAAGATGAGAACTTTCTCCTGCCAATGTGTGCTTCAGGCAGCGATCAACATCAGTCTGGCTGCCTCACTACAGTGCTGCTACTCCAACCAAAAAACAAAAGGTGTACGGTAATAATAGAGTGTGCGTTATTAATCCGCAGATGAGAGGTGTCTTAGCGTCCAGCTGTAAGAAGAGCCCACAGACAGAATGTAAATTCTCCTGTATGTCTACGGCCCAGTTGCTGTATAGTTGCTCCCTCTTTCTCTCTTTGCCTCAGGTTAAACCTCACTGTCTTGATGGACTCAGTCTATCTAATTAGACATTTTTCACCCTCCTTGGGAGATCTGTTCATGGGCAGAACGTGAAGATTTTCAGGGTTGGTTGTGAATAATTCACACTGCCCAGAGTTGTCTTTCATAAGGTCTGAGATTCTTAGTTCCTTCCAGAGAGTACAGATGGAGCTAGGCCAAGATTTAAACGTTAAGATCTTTGTCAGGATTCCTGACCAATTCCAATCACTGGCACAAAACCCTGCCCATTTTGTTGTCAGGTTCAAGACTGCTGCTCCTTGTTCTGATGGAAGAGGGATTTTTGTACAGACACACAGAGACCAGCCAGGCTGACTCAAGCCAAGACTCCCTCTCATCAGTTCTGACAGGCAGTGGGAGTTAAATTGATCTTGGCTAATTCTCATGAGAAGGTCTTTCCCATTCGCTCCAGCTGTGATCACTTTAGATTTTAATTTGTATTTATTCCATTTCACTTATATCCCACCTTTTCTTCTAACCCAGGGACCCAAGAGTGGTTTCCACATTCCTCTTCCCCTACTGCAGTTTCCACCTTCGTAGAATTCCCTGAAAGGTATGACCTGGCCCTTTTTTGGCTAGCAAAATAAAGCGTTTTGAGGCGAGGAAATAAAGGCCGTTTCGCCCACTTGACGCTTTTGTAAAGCCCTGGGGGCCGGGAAAAAGCTTGTGCCGTCCCCGGGAGCCATTTCAGACACTGGCTGGCACTAACGCAATGCAGCAGCAGCGCCGATGACTGGCTCCCCTCCCCAGAGCGTCAGGTATCGGCCACAAAAACAGCACCCTTTAAAGGGTTGTTTTGCCTGGCTGGCATGTTCCAGCGGCGGTGATCACGAACAACACCGCCGGGGAACGCTGTTTTCTACCTCCTGTCCCAGCTCACCTTGTCCCGTCCTTCCGGCCTGCTTTGGCCTCGAAGCCCATGCCGCTGCCCTCCGGACCCTGGGAGGTGGGAGGGGCAGCGTGAGCGGGACTCGAACCAACAAATTGAGGAAACTGGGAACTAACGAGAACAAAATGGCTTGAGATAGAAAGTAGAACAGGCGGCGACTCCATCGCGGGCTGCCTGCCGATCCGCCCGATGAAGCCTCTCCTGGGAGCGCCCGCTGCCGCTTTAACGTCGTCGAGAGCATTACCCCTCGCCTCCACGCCCGGCAGAATTCTTGCTGAAGCGTGGAAGCCCAAGGAAAGGCCGATGGAGCTTCCGGCAAACTGAGTGTTTAATAGATGTTGGAGTTTCCACCATGGTTTTTTTTTCCCGTAAAACGTTTTATTTTCAACTTGAAAATGTGTTATTTGCATCCTCTTCTTTAGCAACTTTGTTGTGGAAACATTTTCACAGCGTATCTCTTTAAAATGTTTTCCGTGCCTCTCCACAGTCCCCAGACTTCTTTCTTGGCACTATTTTCTGAGCTTGTGCTGGCTGCCTCACCTATTTATTTCATCAGTTCTGGGTTGTTGTTTTTTTAATTTTTGAGGGTTATTTCTTTGAAGCTTTGGTTACACACGCTGTGGTGAGTCACAGCACAAAGCGCTGAAGCGTCGAATCCACCAAGAAATACAAAAATAGGGTGAACGTGAAATGTGGGCAAGTAATTGTTTTGAGGCGGTGAGAGTGAACAAATGGGAGGGTTGCCAAGCGTTCTTTGAAAGGCGTTTTTGAAATATGTTTTTCAGAGGGTTGTGCAGAAACGTCCAGTGTGCGACTAGCCCGAGGTCATCCAGCAAGTTTCCAAGGCAGAGTGGGGATTTAAACCTAAATCTCCCAGATCCCACTAACCACAGCACAACATTTTGGGTTGCCAGTCTTAGGTTGACAAATAGCTGGAAATATGGAGGGTTGACCTAGGGGAGGATGGGTTTGGGGGAGGGTTGAGTTGGGTTGGGTTAGGGAGGAGGAGAGGGAGAGGAGAGGAGAGGGGGGGGAGAGGGAGAGGAGAGGAGAGGAGAGGGGGGAGAGGGGGAGAGGGGGAGGGGGAGGGGGGGGGGGGAGAGGGAGAGGAGAGGAGAGGGACAGAACCTCAGCAGGGTATACTGCCACAGGGTAGAGGTCCCTAACCTTTATTGAGCTTGTGGGCACATTCTGGAATTCTGATGGGTGGTGGGTTCAGCAACAAAATGGCTGCTGCAGGTGGTACAGCCAGCCACAAAATGATTGCCACAGCCTAACTGTAGCAACATAGAGTGAATCCTTGTGCTGTGGTGCCAAAGCAACAACTCTGCACAGCCAATCAAATCTCCAGTAGTCAATCAAAAGCCTTGCTGGGCAACAGCCCTACCTGATCCCCTCCCCACTTCAGAAAAACTCTTAGTGGGAACCAGGAAATTGTTGTGTCTGAGGGGTGCCCATGGCACTCACAG